>NC_059205.1:1554447-1589447 GCF_020615455.1 Coregonus clupeaformis | reverse complement strand
ACAGTCCTCTACTCTACTCTACTGTTTAGTCTATTACAGTCCTCTACTCTACTCTACTGTTTAGTCTATTACAGTCCTCTACTCTACTCAACTGTTTAGTCTATTACAGTCCTCTCCTCTACTGTTTAGTCTATTACAGTCCTCTACTCTACTGTTTAGTCTATTACAGTCCTCTACTCTACTGTTTAGTCTATTACAGTCCTCTACTCTACTCTACTGTTTAGTCTATTACAGTCCTCTTCTCTACTCTACTGTTTAGTCTATTACAGTCCTCTACTCTACTCTACTCTACTGTTTAGTCTATTACAGTCCTCTACTCTACTCTACTGTTTAGTCGATTACAGTCCTCTACTCTACTCTACTGTTTAGTCTATTACAGTCCTCTACTCTACTCTACTGTTTAGTCTATTACAGTCCTCTACTCTACTCTACTGTTTAGTCTATTACAGTCCTCTACTCTACTCTACTGTTTAGTCTATTACAGTCCTATACTCTACTCTACTGTTTAGTCTATTACAGTCCTCTACTCTACTCTACTGTTTAGTCTATTACAGTCCTCTACTCTACTGTTTAGTCTATTACAGTCCTCTACTCTACTGTTTAGTCTATTACAGTCCTCTACTCTACTGTTTAGTATATTACAGTCCTCTACTCTACTCTACTGTTTAGTCTATTACAGTCCTCTACTCTACTGTTTAGTCTATTACAGTCCTCTACTCTACTGTTTAGTCTATTACAGTCCTCTACTCTACTCTACTGTTTAGTCTATTACAGTCCTCTACTCTACTGTTTAGTCTATTACAGTCCTCTACTCTACTGTTTAGTCTATTACAGTCCTCTACTCTACTCTACTGTTTAGTCTATTACAGTCCTCTACTCTACTCTACTGTTTAGTATTCTACAGTCCTTTACTCACCTCTACTCTACTCTTCTACAGTCTTCTGACCTTAAAGACTTGAATGACTTTAATGAGAAACTCCCCAAATACAGGTGTGCCAAGCTTGTAGCATCATACCCAAGAAGACTCGAGGCTGTAATCACTGCCAAAGGTGCTTCGACAAAGTACTGAGTAAAGTGTCTGAATACTTATGTAACTGTAATATTTCAGTTTACATTTTTTATTAATTTGCAAAAATATCTAAAAACCTGTTTTTGCTTTGTCATTATGGGGTATTGTGTGTAGATTGATGAGGACATTTTTATTTATTTATTTTATTTATTTATTTATTGATATTATTTAATATTAAAACATACAATCTACTTGCAGTGAAGGCGCTCAACATCTACATCACATTAGTCATCTAACAGACTCCCATCCACAGCGACCCACAGAAGCAACCAGGGTCAACGCCCTGCTCAAGTGCATGTCGACAGAACTCCCACAAGCTCAAAAACGGAACCGAACCAGCCACCGGCTGTACCAGAGGGGGTCGACCTGTTCTCGTCACTATTTATATAAACACCATTGGTCAAACTGTAAAAAAAAAATGTTTACCTCATCTACTGTAAATGCGGATGATACTATTATGTATGCTACTGCCCCGACTGTTGATCTGGCTGTGTCAAAACTACAGTCAGATTTTATAGCTATGCAGGAATCCTTTGCTGATTTAAAACTTGAGCTTAATACGGGCAAAACAAAATATATCTTGTTCTTAAACTGTAGTAAGAATGTTTCAGATGAATTACATGTTCACTTATTAGATGGTTCTCCAATTTTGTATTTGTATTTGTATTTATTATGGATCCCCATTAGTTCCTGCCAAGGCAGCAGCTACTCTTCCTGGGGTCCAGCAAAATACAATTTAAAAAACATTACAATACATTAACAGATTTCACAACACACTGTGTACCCTCAGGCCCATACTCCACTACCACATATCTACAGTACAAAATCCATATGTACGTGTGTGTATAGTGCGTATGTTATCGTGTGTGTGTGTGCATGTGTCTATGTTTGTGTTGCTTCACAGTCCCTGCTGTTCCATGAGGTGTATTTTTATCTGTTTTTTCAATCTAATTTTACAACTTGCATCAGTTACTTGTTGTGGAATGGAGTTCCATGTAGTCATGGCTCTATGTAGTACTGTGCTCCTCCCATAGTCTGTTTGTCACGTCTCCTCCCATTGCTCCCCTCCTGCGCTCTGATTCGCCGGTCTACTGAGCCACCGGTCTGAGCGCACCACCTTGGCAAACACCGGAATGGAAACCCAACGCACCCTAATCACCTCCAGCGCACCTGCACCTCATCATCTCATCACCACCCCTATTTAGCCCTGGACTGTTCTGGATGATGTTGTGTGTGATTGTTTAGCTTCCTGTCATTTACTCTATCTTTGTTATTTCTCTTGATCATTGTTTAGTAAACCTTGACCTTGTTAATTCCTGTGTCTGCGTCCTGCCTCTTCATATACTCAGTACGCGTCACACTGTTCTGGACTTGGGGACTGTGAAGAGACCTCTGGTGGCATGTCTTGTGGGGTATGCATGGGTGTCTGGACTTGGGGACTGTGAAGAGACCTCTGGTGGCATGTCTTGTGGGGTATGAATGGGTGTCTGAGATGTGCGGCAGCAGCTCAAACAGACAGCTCTGTCTATTCAACATGTCAATACCTCTCATAAATAAATAATAATAATAATCATAAATAATATCATAAACACAAGTAGTGATGAAGTCAATCTCTCCTCCACTTTGAGCCAGGAGAGATTGACATGCATATTATTAATGTTAGCTCTCTGTGTACATCCAACGGCCAGCCGTGCTACCCTGTTCTGAGCCAACTGCAATTTTCCTAAGTCCTTTTTTGTGGCACCTGATCACACTACTGAACAGTAGTCCAGGTGAAACAAAACTAGGGCCTGTAGGACCTGCCTTGTTGATAGTGTTGTTAAGAAGACAGAGCAGCGCTTTACTATGGACCGACCTCTCCCCATCTTAGCTACTGTTGTATCAATATGTTTTGACCATGACAGTTTACAATCCAGGGTTACTCCAAGCAATTTAGTCTCCTCAACTTGCTAAATTTCCATATTATTTATTACAAGATTTAGTTGAGGTTTAGGGTTTAGTGAATGATTTGTCCCAAATACAATGCTTTAAGTTTTATAAATATGTAGGACTAACTTACTCCTTGCCACCCACACTGTATATACTAGTCTATTCTCCTTTGGTGTCAACTGCTTCTGTACAGCAAACACACACACAGTCACACACTGAATGTTAAGCTGCAGGGACGGGACAACAGGGGCGGGACAACAGGGACGGGACAACAGGGACGGGACAACAGGGGCGGGACAACAGGGACGGGACAACAGGGACGGGACAACAGGGGCGGGACAACAGGGACGGGACAACAGGGACGGGACAACAGGGACGGGACAACAGGGACGGGACAACAGGGACGGGACAACAGGGACGGGACAACAGGGACGGGACAACAGAGACGGGACAACAGGGGCGGGACAACAGGGGCGGGACAACAGGGGCGGGACAACAGGGGCGGGACAACAGGGGCGGGACAACAGGGACGGGACAACAGGGGCGGGACAACAGGGACGGGACAACAGGGGCGGGACAACAGGGACGGGACAACAGGGACGGGACAACAGGGACGGGACAACAGGGACGGGACAACAGGGACGGGACAACAGGGACGGGACAACAGGGACGGGACAACACAGTGTGTGATATGATAACAGCAGTCAGGCCTTTCCAGAAGAAATGACCTCCAGGGAGAACTTGTCCACTTCCCCCAATCTCCTGGCGATAACGCAGGGAGACACAGATGTTCCCAACCAGGTTGATTTCATCCAGAAGCTGATGGAGAACTTCAAGGCTCGCTTTGATGACTTCACTGTTGGAGGAGAACTGCTGCTGCTCATCCAGAACCCCTTATTGGTCACAAATGTGACAAAGTTGTCAGAAGAAGCAAAACAGATCTTCAGATTTTTTAAATTTATTTTACCTTTATTTAACTAGGCAAGTCAGTTAAGAACAAATTCGTATTTACAATGACGGCCTACACCGGCCAAACCTGGACAATGCTGGGCCAATTGTGCGCCGTGCTATGGGACTCCCAATCACGGCCGGTTGTGATACAGCCTGGAATCGAACCAGGGGGTCTGTAGTGACGCCTCAAGCACTGAGATGCAGTGCCTTAGACCGCTGCACCACTCGGGAACCCCACACAGTTTAAATGATACTTCATACTGTAAATGATCCACCCTAATATCCTGCTGATAACGTTTTGATTAGTTCATCAGCAGCATTTAGCTAAAAACAGAAAACACTTCAATGCCATTAGAGCCTGAAGGGACGAGAGAGAGAGAGAGAGAGAGAGAGAGAGAGAGAGAGAGAGAGAGAGAGAGAGAGAGAGAGAGAGAGAGAGAGAGAGAGAGAGAGAGAGAGAGAGAGAGAGAGAGAGAGAGAGAGAGAGTGAAGGTGTAAACTAGGCAGTAGAAAACCTAAACAGTATATTTGACCTCTCAGCTTCCCAATCAAATCTAAAAATCTCTAACAGAAAACCAAAGAAAAGTAACAACAATGAGAAATGGTTTGACGAAGAATGCAAAAACCTAAGAAAGAAATGGAGAAACCTATCCAACCAAAAACATAGAAACCCAGAAAACCTGAGCCTTCATTATGGTGAATCACTAAAACAATAAAGAAATACACTACGGAAAAAGAAGGAACAGCATGTCAGAAATCAGCTCAATGTAATTGAAGAATCCATAGACTCTAACCACTTCTGGGAAAATTGGAAACACTAAACAAACAACAAAACGAAGAGCTATCTATCCAAAACTGAGATGTATGGGTAAACCACTTCTCCAATCTTTTTGGCCCTATATCAAAGAACAAACAGCAAAAAAATATACATGATCAAATACAAATCTTAGAATCAACTATTAAAGACTACCAGAACCCACTGGATTCTCCAATTACATTGAATGAACTACAGGACAAAATACAAACCCTCCAACCCAAAAAGGCCTGTGGTGTTGATGGTATCCTCAATGAAATGATAAAATATACAGACCACAAATTGCAATTGGCTATACTTAAACTCTTTAACATCATCCTTAGCTCTGGCATCTTCCCCAATATTTGAAAACAAGGACATCTCCCCAATCTACAAAAGTGGAGACAAATTTTGACCCCAATAACTACCGTGGGATATGCGTCAACAGCAACCTTGGGAAAATCCTCTGCATTATCATTAACAGCAGACTAGTTTATTTCCTCAGTGAAAACAATGTACTGAGCAAATGTCAAATTGGCTTTTTACCAAACTACTGTACGACAGACCACGTATTCACCCTGCACACCCTATTTGACAAACAAACAAACCAAAACAAAGGCAAAGTCTTCTCATGCTTTGTTGATTTCAAAAAAGCTTTTGACTCAATTTGGCATGAGGGTCTGCTATACAAGTGCGCGGTTAAAATTGGCAAAACACACATATACTGTATTTCTTTCCACAGGGCCGTGGGGTGAGACAGGGATGCAGTTTAAGCCCCACCCTCTTCAACATATATTTCAACGAATTGGCGAGGGCACTAGAACGGTCTGCAGCACCCGGCCTCACCCTACTAGAATCAAAACTTTAATGTCTACTGTTTACTGATGATCTGGTGCTTCTGTCACCAACCAAGGAGGGCCTACAGCAGCACCTAGATCTTCTGCACAGATTCTGTCAGACCTGGGCCCTGACAGTAAATCTCAGTAAGACAAAAATAATGGCATTCCAAAAAAGGTCCAGTTGCCAGGACCACAAATACAAATTCCATCTAGACTCCGTTGCCCTAGAGCACACACAAAACTATACATACCTCGGCCTAAACATCAGCGCCACAGGTAACTTCCACAAAGCTGTGAACGATCTGAGAGACAAGGCAAGAAGGGCCTTCTATGCCATCAAAAGGAACATAAACTTTGACATACCAATTAGGATCTGGCTAAATATACTTGAATCAGTTATAGAACCGATTGCCCTTTATGGTTGTGAGGTCTGGGGACCGCTCACCAACCAAGAATTCATAAAATGGGACAAACACCAAATTGATTATTCTGCAAAAATATCCTCTGTGTACAACGAAAAACACCAAATAATGCATGCAGAGCAGAATTAGGCCGCTACCCGCTAATGATCAAAATCCAGAAAAGAGACGTTAAATTCTATAACCACTTAAAAGGAAGTGATTCCCAAACCTTCCATAACAAAGCCATCACCTACAGAGAGATGAACTTGGAAAAGAGTCCACTAAGTAAGCTGGTCCTGGGGCTCTGTTCACAAACACAAACAGACCCCACAGAGCCCCAGGACAGCAACACAATTAGACCCAACCAAATCATGAGAAAACAAAAAGAGAATTACTTGACACATTCAAAATAATTAACAAAAAAACAGAGCAAGCTAGAATGCTATTTGGCCCTAAACAGAGAGTACACAGTGGCAGAATACCTGACCACTGTGACTGACCCAAACTTAAGGAAAGCTTTGACTATGTACAGACTCAGTGAGCATTGCTATTGAGGAAGGCCGCCGTAGGCAGACCTGGCTCTCAAGAGAAGACAGGCTATGTGCACACTGCCCACAAAATGAGGTGGAAACTGAGCTGCACTTCCTAACCTCCTGCCAAAGGTATGACCATATTAGAGACACATATTTCCCTCAGATTACACAGATCCACAAAGAATTCGAAAACAAATCAAATTTTGATAAACTCCCATATCTACTGGGTGAAAAACCACAGTGTGCCATCAGAGCAGCAATATTTGTGACCTGTTGCCACAAGAAAAGGGCAACCAGTGAAGAACAAACACCATTGTACATACAACCCATATTTATGTTTATTTATTTTCCCATTTGTACTTTAACTATTTGCACATTGTTACAACACTGTATATAGACATAATATGACATTTAAAATGTCTTTATTCTTTTGGAACTTCTGAGTGTAATGTTTACTGTTAATATTTATTGTTTATTTTTTTATTTCACTTTTGTTTACTTTCTACTTCACTTGCTTTGGCAATGTTAACATACGTTTCCCATGCCAATAAAGCCCTTAAATTGAATTGACAGAGAGAGAGGCCAAAATTGGATCTGGCGACATGCGCCTCTCAAATGTTGACTGTCCTGTATAAACACAAACTCACTTCCTTAATAACTTCCTTCACAACAGCTGCGCTGCTCGGCGAAGAGCAAGTATACATGTGCTGACTTCTGCAGAGGCCGTATCACTAAATGCTGCATGGCCAATGCAGAATTTCGGATTTGACCATGTAGCACATTTCAGCCGCGCTCATGCAATCATGCAGAGTAAACATCCCAGCACAGAATGAAACTATAAAAAAATATCTCTCTTACCATGAAGCCATCGGTGTCCAGTCGGAGAGGGTTTTATCCGGTATGTCCTCAATCCCCTTTCCCGGTAAAGCTTCTGTTCAGTCGGTAATATCAGAAGCACGCAGTGCAGCTAGTAAGCGATGACAGGTAGTTGATCACTGCAGTCGCAGCACGCGCTCACTGTGCACGAGGGGAGACGGTACCCCGGTACGTTCCAGCTCCACCAGAGAGACCTGAGACATCTTTACCTTCACAGACCTGAGACCGACAGACAGACAGACAGACAGACAGAGACAACTTCTGAGTTCCCACTGCAAGTCCTGTCTGTCCATGGGTTTCCCATACAGTAGAATCAACCTACTCAGATTTTTATGGTAGCCTACAGTTCCCTATTTGTTGCTGCATAAATGTAAATACGGTATTTTAGGGCAGCTGTGCTGTGGAGACTTAGAAGACAAACTCCGTCAAGCCCATTGGGCTGATGTGGACCCGCATATTACCTTATTCATCTGTCGCGCGACACGCGCCCGCGCCCCGCCGCAGTCCCCAGCGCGCAGCAGAACAGAGCAGAGCGTGGTTGGTCCAAAGGCCGGCAGATGGCGATGTTGAGTCGTTTCCATCTTACCGTTCAAATATATTATATGCAGCAGCAATACACTCGTATCCCCAGTGGACCGGTTCGTACCTAAAACATTATCCATTCAGTCTGCTGCAAAGAAGTTGATTTCCTCTTCAATTAGATTACATGACGGGGAAAATATTCGTACTTTCTGTATGAAACACAATTTTCCATCACCATGCTAAAGTGGCTAATGACTAAGAATCCTAGTCCCAGATGTTGCGTATAGCGTTCAGCCAATCAGGTTTTGTATGAGTATTTTTGTAAAACAAATATTATTAAACTTTTCAAATTGTACAAGCATATATAGAAGTTGAATTATACATTCAAAATGCATTTTTAGCAAATAACATAACCAAGCACACAGGTTTAAGAAAAATTAATAAATATATTTTTTAAATTATAAAATAAAATACAAATGTCATGGAGGTATTATATACTGTCATATCAGCTTAGGTAGCAGGTTGAGTTTCAGGGAATGTTCGTGTTTAACAAATCTTAATGATTGCACAAAAATATCAAGCTTTCTTTCAAAAATCAATAATAAGGGTATAAACAATTTGGCTAAGACAATTGAAATATTCACCAGCAAATTTAAATAATTATAATCTTGGAATAAACCAAATTTGACATGCTTGTATGTGAAATTGGCAAAATTAATATTGTTTGAAAATAAATGATGTAACTCCACCTAGAAAGTGATAATATGATCACAGCTAAATATCTTCAGTAGTTTCAATATCATTCCCACAACATGTACAGTCATTACGCTCTACAATGAATCTCAATCTTTGACAGATAAATATTCTTTGGCCTTCTCATAGGGAAAGACAAATATTTTCCTGGTTACAGATACATACTGAATTTGACAGATATTATTCCTTTTGAACTGTTCTGGGAAGAATTCTTTGGAAATAACTTGTCTGACATGTTTATTGTTACACTCTGTATCCTGCAAACAACAGCCATCTATGTATGAAGATGGTAGGCAAGGAGATACATCTGAATGCAATAAAATCATTATAGCTGAGGATATTACCACTTTCATCTAAAAGATCTGTAATGTATCTTTCTGCACTTCATCCATTCTTCTTCCGGTACAGAATGCACCTATTATTCCATATCGGTGTGTTTATCCTTCCGGTACAGAATGCACCCATTATTCCATATCGGTGTGTGTATCTCCCCGTTTCCAATATAATAACACTTGTTGGTTAAATGCAGAACGTTTCACAGGTAGTTTGTTAATATTAAAGTCACATCTAAGCAATACATCTATTCTTCCAATCTTTTTAAAGATGGAAGCAGGGACACTGAACAACAGGCTATGCATATCACAGCTTGGTCTCTTCTTTATCTTCAGTAGAGACCTGTTAACCTAGCTTTGTCTCTTTATCTTCAGTAGAAACTTGTTATGAATGAAATCAAATTTTATTTGCAACATGCGCCAAATACAACAGGTGTAGACATTACCGTGAAATGCTTACTTACAGCCCTTAACCGACAATGCATTTATTTCTTAATAAAAAAGTAAAATAAAACAACAACAAAAAAGTGTTGAGAAAAAAAGAGCAGAAGTTAAATAAAATAACAGTAGGGAGGCTATATATACAGGGGGGTACCGGTGCAGAGTCAATGTGCGGGGGCACCGGCTAGTTGAGATAGTTGAGGTAATATGTACATGTGGGTAGAGTTAAAGTGACTATGCATAAATAATTAACAGAGTAGCAGCAGTGTAAAAAGGATGGGGTGGGGGGGCAGTGCAAATAGTCCGGGTAGCCATGATTAGCTGTTCAGGAGTCTTATGGCTTGGGGGTAGAAGCTGTTGAGAAGCCTTTTGGACCTAGACTTGGCGCTCCGGTACCGCTTGCCATGCGGTAGCAGAGAGAACAGTCTATGACTAGGGTGGCTGGAGTCTTTGACAATTTTGAGGGCCTTCCTCTGACACCGCCTGGTATAGAGGTCCTGGATGGCAGGAAGCTTGGCCCCAGTGATGTACTGGGCCATATGTACTACCCTCTGTAGTGCCATGCGGTCAGATGCCGAGCAGTTGCCATACCAGGCGGTGATGCAACCAGTCCGAATGCTCTCGATGGTGCAGCTGTAGAACTTTATGAGGATCTGAGGACCCATGCCAAATCTTTTCAGTCTCCTGAGGGGGAATAGGCTTTGTCGTGCCCTATTCATGACTGTCTTGGTGTGTTTGGACCATGATAGTTTGTTGGTGATGTGGACACCAAGGAACTTGAAACTCTCAACCTGTTCCACTACAGCTCCGTCGATGAGAATGGGGACGTTCTCAGTCCTCTTTTTTTTCCTGTAGTCCACAATCATCTCCTTTGTCTTGGTCACGTTGAGGGAGAGGTTGTTGTCCTGGCACCACACGGCCAGGTCTCTGACCTCCTCCCTATAGGCTGTCTCATCGTTGTCGGTGATCAGGCCTACCACTGTTGTGTCGGTAATCTAGATGTTGGACACAGACAGACAGACAGACAGACAGACAGACAGACAGACAGACAGACAGACAGACAGACATACATACAGACAGACAGACAGACAGACAGACAGACAGAGAGAGAGAGAGAGAGAGAACAGACAGACAGACAGACAGACAGACAGACAGACAGACAGACAGAAAGACAGAGAGACAGACAGACAGACAGACAGACATAGAGACAGACAGACAGACAGACAGACAGACAGACAGACAGACAGACAGACAGACATACAGGCAGAGAGACAGACAGACAGACAGACAGACAGACAGACAGACAGACAGACAGACAGAGAGACAGACAGACAGACAGACAGACAGGCAGAGAGACAGAGAGACAGACAGGCAGACAGGCAGACAGACAGACAGACAGACAGACAGACAGACAGACAGACAGACAGAGAGACAGACAGACAGACAGACAGACAGACAGAGAGAGACAGACAGACAGACAGACAGAGAGACAGACAGACAGAGAGACAGACAGACAGACAGACAGACAGACAGAGAGAGACAGACAGACAGACAGACAGAGAGACAGACAGGCGTTTGTGAGGATCATGTTTACTGTTCATTTCTGACTGTTTATTTCCCCTTAGTTTCTTGTCTATTTCACTTGCTTTGCAGTGTAAACACACGTTTCCCTTTGAATTGAATTGAGAGAGAAAGAGAGAGAGAGAGAACGGGGGCAGCAGCCAATCAGGCGGCTCCCAATGGCATCACTAGGTGGACCAGTACAACCCTATGGATAGAAACCTATGGTATAGACCAGTACAACCCTATGGATAGAAACCTATGGTATAGACCAGTACAACCCTATGGATAGAAACCTATGGTATAGACCAGTACAACCCTATGGATAGAAACCTATGGTATAGACCAGTACAACCCTATGGATAGAAACCTATGGTATAGACCAGTACAACCCTATGGATAGAAACCTATGGTATAGACCAGTACAACCCTATGGATAGAAACCTATGGTATAGACCAGTACAACCCTATGGATAGAAACCTATGGTATAGACCAGTACAACCCTATGGATAGAAACCTATGGTATAGACCAGTACAACCCTATGGATAGAAACCTATGGTATAGACCAGTACAACCCTATGGATAGAAACTATGGTATAGACCAGTACAACCCTATGGATAGAAACCTATGGTATAGACCAGTACAACCCTATGGATAGAAACCTATGGTATAGACCAGTACAACCCTATGGATAGAAACTTATGGTATAGACCAGTACAACCCTATGGATAGAAACCTATGGTATAGACCAGTACAACCCTATGGATAGAAACCTATGGTATAGACCAGTACAACCCTATGGATAGAAACCTATGGTATAGACCAGTACAACCCTATGGATAGAAACCTATGGTATAGACCAGTACAACCCTATGGATAGAAACCTATGGTATAGACCAGTACAACCCTATGGATAGAAACCTATGGTATAGACCAGTACAACCCTATGGATAGAAACCTATGGTATAGACCAGTACAACCCTATGGATAGAAACTTATGGTATAGACCAGTACAACCCTATGGATAGAAACCTATGGTATAGACCAGTACAACCCCTATGGATAGAAACCTATGGTATAGACCAGTACAACCCTATGGATAGAAACCTATGGTATAGACCAGTACAACCCTATGGATAGAAACCTATGGTATAGACCAGTACAACCCTATGGATAGAAACCTATGGTATAGACCAGTACAACCCTATGGATAGAAACCTATGGTATAGACCAGTACAACCCTATGGATAGAAACCTATGGTATAGACCAGTACAACCCTATGGATAGAAACCTATGGTATAGACCTTTACAACCCTATGGATAGAAACCTATGGTATAGACCAGTACAACCCTATGGATAGAAACCTATGGTATAGACCAGTACAACCCTATGGATAGAAACTTATGGTATAGACCAGTACAACCCTATGGATAGAAACTTATGGTATAGACCAGTACAACCCTATGGATAGAAACCTATGGTATAGACCAGTACAACCCTATGGATAGAAACCTATGGTATAGACCAGTACAACCCTATGGATAGAAACCTATGGTATAGACCAGTACAACCCTATGGATAGAAACCTATGGTATAGACCAGTACAACCCTATGGATAGAAACCTATGGTATAGACCAGTACAACCCTATGGATAGAAACCTATGGTATAGACCAGTACAACCCCTATGGATAGAAACCTATGGTATAGACCAGTACAACCCCTATGGATAGAAACCATGGTATAGACCAGTACAACCCTATGGATAGAAACCTATGGTATAGACCAGTACAACCCTATGGATAGAAACCTATGGTATAGACCAGTACAACCCTATGGATAGAAACCTATGGTATAGACCAGTACAACCCTATGGATAGAAACCTATGGTATAGACCAGTACAACCCTATGGATAGAAACCTATGGTATAGACCAGTACAACCCTATGGATAGAAACCTATGGTATAGACCAGTACAACCCTATGGATAGAAACCTATGGTATAGACCAGTACAACCCTATGGATAGAAACCTATGGTATAGACCAGTACAACCCTATGGATAGAAACCTATGGTATAGACCAGTACAACCCTATGGATAGAAACCTATGGTATAGACCAGTACAACCCTATGGATAGAAACCTATGGTATAGACCAGTACAACCCTATGGATAGAAACCTATGGTATAGACCAGTACAACCCTATGGATAGAAACCTATGGTATAGACCAGTACAACCCTATGGATAGAAACTTATGGTATAGACCAGTACAACCCTATGGATAGAAACCTATGGTATAGACCAGTACAACCCTATGGATAGAAACCTATGGTATAGACCAGTACAACCCTATGGATAGAAACCTATGGTATAGACCAGTACAACCCTATGGATAGAAACCTATGGTATAGACCAGTACAACCCTATGGATAGAAACCTATGGTATAGATGTACACTACCAGTCAAAAGTTTGGACACACCTACTCATTCCAGGGTTTTCCTTTATTTTTACTATTTTTTTTACATTGTAGAATAATAATGCAGACATCAAAACTATGAAATAACACATGTGGAATCATATAGTGTTAAACAAATCTAAATATATTTTATATTTGAGATTCTTCAAATAGCCACCCTTGATTGGCTGAGATAATGGATGGGCTGGACATGCCGGGAGATGAGTTTGGATTGGTCTGCCATGTAGCATACTTCTATCTATAACGTGAGCTGCTCAGTATATGTTGATAATCCTTTCTACTGTGGCTTTTTTGAAAGATATAACATTAGCCATCGAGAACTACAAAAAGTTTTGCTACTTTTCTCAACAACATTGATGCCCTGAATTTAGCAGGTGCTATCGACAGATCAGTTGGAAAAAGTTGTGCTGGGCAACGCAGCGTGAACCGGAGTGAATTGACACCAAACAAGATGTAGCTACAAACAAAACGGAGTTAAATGGTTCCAGTCTGCTGTGAAGCGTTCATCCAAATATACGGGTAAGAGTCTAGCTACATTTTCAGATGTTATACGTTTCTAATTTAGTCAGAAAGTCATTTTCATTGCAAGTTAAAGCGTACTGTTAGCTAGCTAGTAAACTTTAGCTTGCTAGCTCGCTAGCGAATGTTACGTGTATGATCTGTGTAGAAATATTCTTTGAATCAGAAAACCATTTCCATTGCTAGTTATAGCCTAATGCTAGCTAGCTAGCTAACACTGAACCTAGTTGGTTAGCTTTAGCTACCTGCATATTCATATTACAGCTATGACAAACAGTTTGTATTGGTAGTAGTATGAGTTGAGATTATGCCGGTTCATTGTTTAGCTAGCTACATGTCTAAACAAAAGACTCCACTTCGCCAGATGATTACATGACCCATCAAGTTAGCCAGGTGATTACAGCCATCTATTGTATTTCATGAACATGTCTAGACAATAGTGACCCATCCACTTAGCTAGATGTGGCTGGGGGGTGGTTATAGGATTTCTTTCACATGACCCATCAATTTAGACAAGTGTGTCTGGGTAAGCGTGCTCTAATAATTATCTGGACACTTTCTGTTTTTGATATTGCTACCAGTGGCGATCCGTCATTCAGAGCCCCTGTTTAGCTAAAAATAATAATTTTACATTTACATTTACGTCATTTAGCAGACGCTCTTATCCAGAGCGACTTACAAATTGGTGCATTCACCTTATAGCCAGTGGGATAACCACTTTACAATTTTAAAAAAATAATAAATTTATTTAAAAAAAAAAAAAAAATTGTGGGGGGGGGTTAGAAGGATTACTTTATCCTATCCCAGGTGTTCCTTAAAGAGGTGGGGTTTCAAATGTCTCCGGAAGGTGGTGAGTGACTCCGCTGTCCTGGCGTCGTGAGGGAGCTTGTTCCACCATTGGGGTGCCAGAGCAGCGAACAGTTTTGACTGGGCTGAGCGGGAACTGTGCTTCCGCAGAGGTAGGGAGGCCAGCAGGCTAGAGGTGGATGAATGCAACGCTCTCGTTTGGGTGTAGGGACTGATCAGAGCCTGAAGGTACGGAGGTGCCGTTCCCCTCACAGCTCCGTAGGCAAGCACCATGGTCTTGTAGCAGATGCGAGCTTCAACTGGAAGCCAGTGGAGTGTGCGGAGGAGCGGGGTGACGTGAGAGAAATTGGGAAGGTTGAACACTAGACGGGCTGCGGCGTTCTGGATGAGTTGTAGGGGTTTAATGGCACAGGCAGGGAGCCCAGCCAACAACGAGTTGCAGTAATCCAGACGGGAGATGATAAGTGCCTGGATTAGGACCTGTGCCGCTTCCTGTGTAAGGCAGGGTCGTACTCTGCGAATGTTGTAGAGCATGAACCTACAGGATCGGGTCACCGCCTTGATGTTAGCGGAGAACGACAGGGTGTTGTCCAGGGTCAAGCCAAGGCTCTTTGCACTCTGGGAGGAGGACACAACAGAGTTGTCAACCGTGATGGCGAGATCATGGAACGGGCAGTCATTCCCCGGGAGGAAGAGCAGCTCCGTCTTGCCGAGGTTCAGCTTGAGGTGGTGATCCGTCATCCACACTGATATGTCTGCCAGACATGCAGAGATGCGATTTGCCACCTGGTTATCAGAAGGGGGAAAGGAGAAGATTAATTGTGTGTCGTCTGCGTAACAATGATAGGAGAGGCCATGTGAGGATATGACAGAGCCAAGTGACTTGGTGTATAGCGAGAATAGGAGAGGGCCTAGAACTGAGCCCTGGGGGACACCAGTGGTGAGAGCACATGGTGCAGCGACAGATTCTCACCACGCCACCTGGTAGAAGCGACCTGTCAGGTAGGACGCAATCCAAGAGTGAGCCATGCCGGAGATGCCCAACTCGGAGAGGGTGAAGAGGAGGATCTGATGGTTCACAGTATCAAAGGCAGCAGATAGGTCTAGAAGGACGAGAGCAGAGGAGAGAGAATTAGCTTATCAAGAAGGTCATTCTGAGAGAGATAGCAAAAGAGAGTTGGCTAAAGACGGCACGCTCAAGAGTTTTGGAGAGAAAAGAAAGAAGGGATACTGGTCTGTAGTTGTTGACATTGGAGGGATCGAGTGTAGGTTTTTTGAGAAGGGGTGCAACTCTAGCCAGCGGTAAAGGATGAGTTGATGAGCGAGGTGAGGTAAGGTCCGGAAATAGTCTGGAGAAGAGAGGCGTGGATAGGGTCAAGTGGGCAGGTTGTTGGGCGGCCGGCTGTCACAAGTCGCAAGATTTCATCTGGAGAGAGAGGGGAGAAATAAGTGAAAGCATAGGGTAGGGCAGTGTGAGCAGGTGTCATTTGACTTAACAAACGAGGATCGGATGTCGTCAACCTTCTTTTCAAAATGGTTGATGAAGTCATCCACAGAGAGGGAGGAGGGGGGGGGGGATTCAGCAGGGAGGAGAAGGTGGCAAAGAGCTTCCTAGGGTTAGAGGCAGATTCTTGGAATTTCTTGGAATTTAGAGTGGTAGAAAATGGCTTTAGCAGCAGAAACAGAGGAAGAAAATGTAGAGAGGAGGGAGTGAAAAGATGCCAGGTCTGCAGGGAGTCAAATTTTCCGCTCGGCTGCCCGGAGCCCTGTTCTGTGAACTCGCAATGAGTCGTCAAGCCACGGAGCAGGAGGGGAGGACCGAGCCGGCCGGGAGGATAGGGGACATAGAGAGTCAAAGGATGCAGAAAGGGAGGAGAGGAGGGTTGAGGAGGCAGAATCAGGAGATTGGAGGGAGAAGGATGGAGCAGAGGGAAGAGATGATAGGATGGAAGAGGAGAGAGTAGCGGGAGAGAGAGAGCGAAGGTTGCGACAGCGCATTACCATCTGAGTAGGGGCAGAGTGAGTAGTGTTGGAGGAGAGCGAGAGAGAAAAGGATACAAAGTAGTGGTCGGAGACATGGAGGGGAGTTGCAGTGAGATTAGTAGAAGAACAGCATCTAGTAAAGATGAGGTCAAGCGTATTGCCTGCCTTGTGAGTAGGGGGGGACGGTGAGAGGGTGAAGTCAAAAGAGGAAAGGAGTGGAAAGAAGGAGGCAGAGAGAAATTAGTCAAAGGCAGACGTAGGGAGGTTAAAGTCACCCAGAGCTGTGAGGGGTGAGCCATCCTCAGGAAAGGAACTTATCAAGGCGTCAAGCTCATTGATGAACTCTCCAAGGGAACCTGGAGGGCGATAAATGATAAGGATGTTAAGCTTGAATGGGCTAGTGACTGTGACAGCATGGAATTCAAATGAGGAGATAGACAGATGGGTCAGGGGAGAAAGAGAGAATGTCCACTTGGGAGAGATGATTGATTCTACAATTGGCTTCCTGCTAGCCAGAGATAAACAAGCTTTATGTCTATAGAAGAAACCCACTTTATATTTAAGCTTCTTAACAAGATAATTTGTCTGTTTCTTAAACAATAGATCATTTGTCTGTTTCTTAAACGATAGATCATTTGTCTGTTTCTTAAACAATAGATCATTTGTCTGTTTCTTAAACAATAGATCATTTGTCTGTTTCTTAAACGATAGATCATTTGTCTGCTTCTTAAACGATAGCTGCCTGAGACCTGGAACTCCACGTGGGAGGTGCGTGCAGGGACCACCAGATTAGAGAGGCAGCAGCCACGTGGTGTGAGGCGTTTGTATAGCCTGTGCGGAGAGGAGAGAACAGGGATAGACAGACGCATAGTTGACAGGCTACAGAAAATGGCTACAATAATGCAAAGGAGATCGGAATGAAATGAACTAAACATCTGGGAAAGCGAGAGAGCGGGGCCTCCCTCACTTACGTTTCACTGAAACACTCAAATATAACTCTCCCAACTTCCACTTTAGAAATTATAATTGTTGTAAACTACAGCGGTTGAATGTTTTCTAGGAATAGACTAACTTAGTTTATTCAGGAAGCTAACTTGGTACAGTATTCTTCCCTGAAAACCGTCCAGGGCACCGAATCCTATGACACCGTAGCCAACTAGCACGCCAGGCTCCAATAACACGGTTTAGCACCAATAGTCGGTTACAACAAACCACCAGTGTGTTAACACGCCAAGCAGATCATTCGTGTCCGTGTCTAACGTTGTGTAAAGTTTTGGGTTAGTTTTTACAGTTTGAGTGAGTCCGTCGTCAATTTATTCAGCCAGTTAGTTAGCTAGAATAGTTAGCATACTAGCTAGCCATTGCTCTCTGCCAACGAAAAAAACCCTTCTCCCACGGCACGAACACACAGAGAGAGCCAAGCTAACATTAACTAGTCACCCATGTCCCGAATTCCCTTGAATGACTCTGGTTACCAGTATGTAAAAACAAAACACAAATGTAGGTTATAACTTACCCTTAGTAGCTACTGTTAGCCAGTTAAGTGCAAAGCTAGCCACTGAATCGATTCAGCCAGTTCGCGTCTGTTCGCTAGGTCGTTCCAGCTATTGTTTAGTAGCTATCCAGGTAGCAACAAGCTAGCTACATTTCGAGTACAGTAGCTACTAACTACCTAACGTTAACGCTTCAGATAATGAGGTTAGAAAAACAGCTGAATGGTAGGCAGCTAGCTGGCATAATTACAGGTACTCTTAAGCGTGAAATAACATTGGAAACAACTATCCACAGTTGCTAATAGTTACCAGTAGCTACCCGCTAGCTAGTCCAGGTAGTGGGTTAGCTAGCCTCGTGCTTCACCGGGCTCAGCCGAATACAATACTTACCTACAATAATTACCTACAATAACCTACAATAACTACCTAAATAAACTACCTACAATACCTAACTACAATCTAAATACATGGTTTAAGCTTTACTCAACACCATATAAGCCAAGCTTACCTCCCGCCAGAGAAGAAAGACACAACCGCACCCGACGACCTTCGCAACTAGCTGCCAGACAAGGCTCCACTGATAGCCAGGTGTAGCGGTGGTAAGGATTCACTCTATGGTGCTGAAAAGAAAGCTCTGCTGTTGGGACAGCTTTATGGAGGCCCTAACAGTTTGTGGGCACCGTTTGTCACAGTTATAGTTAAATTAATGTAGTGTGTAATGTGAAGAACAACATGACCTGGACCAGTCAGATTAGGATATAGGCCAAGGATATAGGCCATGCACGCATGACTGTAAGTCGCTTTGGATAAAAGCGTCTGCTAAATGGCATATTATTTTTTATTATTTAGATGAAGTCTATTTTTACCTGGAGTTTTTCCTTATTGTCTACTACTACCTTTACCACTTTTAGTCTTTAAATCTTTGGTTGTTTACTACACTACTCACTCTGTTTAGCACATGGCCTCACATGTGAATCCTTAAAGAGATGGGTGGGGCAAAGGCCTAAGACATTTTATGAATCTCATCACAAGCATATTTTGTGTTTTGGGAACCTATCTCTTGTAATGTACGCACAATGTTCCCACAACCTAAATAAATGTTTTAGGAACTATTAAAGAACAAACAAAATGTATTCTGGGAACATTCTTGTAACATCAGGTTAATGTTTTTTTTGCACCCTAAAATAAACATTGTATAAGCATTCATATATTTTGTGATGTCCCCACAATGTTTCCACTAGACTATTCCCACAACTTAATCAAACATTCTGGGAACCTTTAAAGAACTGACAAATGTGTTCTGGGAACGTTCTTGCAACATCAGGTGAATGTTTTATAATATAATTGATTATACAATTCTAGTATAAAGCACTAGTGGACAATTTTTGTGTTATGAGAACATTTGTTCTGTAGTGATTGTTACAGATGTTGTGTTGTGCACAACATTTTAGTGAATGTTAGGAGAACATTCCAAGGATATTCCATTCAAAACATTTGTTGAATAATTTTGAATAATATTTTTGTTATCAAAAACATTATTTGAATGTTTTTGGGATGTTATCATCCTAATGTAAGATAAAACCCAAACTAGAACTTAATAGGGATCTTAGCTAATGTTCAGGGAATATTTGCTGTTTTGCTGGGAATGGACTCGGATCTGCCGTTGCAGGGATTTTTGGGAGGTGAGTGTAGCAGATGGGAATATGTAAAACTCTCTCTTCAGCCTGAAGTGTCTCCACCAGCGCTGCCAAAAGGCTTTTCAGTGGTGTGACTGGGACGCTTCAGGAGGGCGAGGTCCTGGGTTCAAACTTTGGTATGAGCCGAATCATGAGAAAGTGGTCCTTGTTAAGCAAGCAGCTTGACCCTACAGTGGCTTGCAAAAGTATTCACCCCCCTTGGCATTTTTCCTATTTTGTTGCCTTACAACCTGGAATTAAAATTGATTTTTTGGGGGGGTTGTATCATTTGATTTACATAACATGCCTACCACTTTGAAAGTCAAAACTTTGTAGAGCCACCTTTGCAGCAATTACAGCTGCAAGTCTCTTGGGGTATGTCTCTATAAGCTTGGCACATGTAGCCACTGGGATTTTTGCCCATTCTTCAAGGCAAAACTGCTCCAGCGCCTTCAAGTTGGATGGGTTCCGCTGGTGTACAGCAATCTTTAAGTCATACCACAGATTCTCAATTGGATTGAGGTCTGGGCTTTGACTAGGCCTTCCAAGACATTTAAATGTTTCCCCTTAAACCACTCGAGTGTTGCTTGAGCAGTATGCTTAGGGTCATTGTCCTGCTGGAAGGTGAACCTCCGCCCCAGTCTCAAATCTCTGGAAAACTGAAACAGGTTTCCCTCAAGAATTTCCCTGTATTTAGCGTCATCCATCATTCCTTCAATTCTGACCAGTTTCCCAGTCCCTGCCGATGAAAAACATCCCCACAGCATGATGCTGCCACCACCATGCTTCACTGTGGGGATGGTGTTCTCGGGGTGATGAGAGTTGTTGGGTTTGCACCAGACATAGCGTTTTCCTTGATGGAGAAAAAGCTCAATTTAAGTCTCATCTGACCAGAGTACCTTCTTCCATATGTTTGGGGAGTCTCCCACATGCCTTTTGGCGAACACCAAACATGTTTGCTTATTTTTTTCTTCAAGCAATGGCTTTTTTTCTGGCCACTCTTCCGTAAAGCCCAGCTCTGTGGACTATACGGCTTAAAGTGGTCCTATGGACAGATACTCCAATCTCCGCTGTGGAGCTTTGCAGCTCCTTCAGGGTTATCTTTGGTCTCTTTGTTGCCTCTCTGATGAATGCCCTCCTTGCCTGGTCCGTGAGTTTTGGTGGGCGGCCCTCTCTTGGCAGGTTTGTTGTGGTGCCATATTCTTTCCATTTTTTAATAAAGGATTTAATGGTGCTCCGTGGGATGTTCAAAGTTTCTGATATTTTTTTATAACCCAACCCTGATCTCCACAACTTTGTCCCTGACCTGTTTGGCGAGCTCCTTGGTCTTCATGGTGCCGCTTGCTTGGTGGTGCCCCTTGCTTAGTGGTGTTGCAGACTCTGGGGCCTTTCAGAACAGGTGTATATATACTGAGATCATGTGACAGATCATGTGACACTTAGACTGCACACAGGTGGACTTTATTTAACTAATTATGTGACTTCTGAAGGTAATTGGTTGCACCAGGTCTTATTTAGGGGCTTCATAGCAAAGGGGGTGAATACATATGCACGCACCACTTTTCCGTTATTTATTTTTTAGAATTTTTGAAACAAGATATTTTTTTTCATTTCACTTCACCAATTTGGACTATTTCGTGTATGTCCATCACATGAAATCCAAATAAAAATCCATTTAAATTACAGGTTGTAATGCAACAAAATAGGAAAAACGCCAAGGGGGATGAATACTTTTGCATGGCATTGTAGGTGCTCTCTTTCCCAGAACCATCAGCAGGCAGTTAAACAGTGATTGGTTCTATGAAGGACACTCAGACCTGTATCCATTAACATAGACTTGAATATGATGCCATCATCAGGGCTGAGACCCAAATGGCACACACACACACACACACACACACACAACTGTTTAGATGTGGCATTTGGGCCACGCACCATGTTTCTATCCTCAGTTAGTCAGTGAGCAGCCTGAGGGTCTATTTATAATCGTAATAGCAGAAAAAACTTTGAATCAGAGGATGGAGAGAGAACACTGGTTACCATGGTGAACCTACTCTCTCTAACTCTCTGTCGGTGTCTGACTAGCTGGACTGGAGTGGTCCATCCTCAAGAGCAGAGACGAGAGAGAGAGAGAGAGAGAGAGGGAGAGAGAGTGTGTTTGTGTCCAGGTCCTCAGGTCAATATCTTTCTCCACTGGAGATTCTATACCTCTCCTCAGCTACGCTATCTCAAACCCACTGGAGTGGACCACAGGTCTCCTTCCCACCTCCTTTCAGATCTGTCTGTCTGTCTGTAATGCTAATGATGTAATATCTCTGATGATGTTCCTCCTGTAACGCTAATGATCCTGCAGAGCCGAATGACTCGCTGTTCTAATGTCCGTTTGTCAGACATCAGAGATGAATAGGACATTCAGACGTGGCAGACGGGAGCCATTATAATGATGAGCTGAATAGGACATTCAGACGTGGCAGACAGGCGCCATTATAATGATGAGATGAATAGGACATTCAGACGTGGCAGACAGGAGCCATAATAATGATGACCTGAACAGGACATTCAGACGTGGCAGACAGGAGCCATTATAATGATGACCTGAACAGGACATTCAGACGTGGCAGACAGGAGCCATAATAATGATGAGCTGAATAGGACATTCAGATGTGAGACAGACACAATGTGAGTGAGTAGAGAAAGAGACAGAGAGTTGAGAACAGAACGTTGTACTTCTATGAGCTCAGCCATGAGACCGTGACAGACCAACGTCCCAGAGGAGAACAACTATCTGGTATTATCTCTATATATAATACAGTAGCTACAGCAGAACAACTATCTGATATTATCTCTATATATAATACAGTAACTACAGCAGAACAACTATCTGATATTATCTCTATATATAATACAGTAACTACAGCAGAACAACTATCTGATATTATCTCTATATATAATACAGTAACTATAGCAGAACAACGATCTGATATTATCTCTATATATAATACAGTAACTACAGCAGAACAACTATCTGATTGTATCTCTATATATAATACAGTAACTACAACAGAACAACTATCTGATATTATCTCTATATATAATACAGTAACTACAGCAGAACAACTATCTGATTGTATCTCTATATATAATACAGTAACTACAGCAGAACAACTATCTGATATTATCTCTATATATAATACAGTAACTACAGCAGAACAACTATCTGATATTATCTCTATATATAATACAGTAACTATAGCAGAACAACGATCTGATATTATCTCTATATATAATACAGTAACTACAACAGAACAACTATCTGATATTATCTCTATATATAGTACAGTAACTACAGCAGAACAACTATCTGATATTGTCTCTATATATAATACAGTAACTACAGCAGAACAACTATCTGATATTATCTCTATATATATTACAGTAGCTACAACAGAACAACTATCTGATATTATCTCTATATATAATACAGTAACTACAGCAGAACAACTATCTGATATTATCTCTATATATAATACAGTAACTACAGCAGAACAACTATCTGATATTATCTCTATATATAATACAGTAACTACAGCAGAACAACTATCTGATATTATCTCTATATATAATACAGTAACTATAGCAGAACAACGATCTGATATTATCTCTATATATAATACAGTAACTACAACAGAACAACTATCTGATATTATCTCTATATATAATACAGTAACTACAGCAGAACAACTATCTGGTATTATCTCTATATATATTACAGTAGCTACAACAGAACAACTATCTGATATTATCTCTATATATAATACAGTAACTATAGCAGAACAACTATCTGATATTATCTCTATATATAATACAGTAACTACAACAGAACAACTATCTGATATTATCTCTATATATAGTACAGTAACTACAGCAGAACAACTATCTGATATTATCTATATATATATTACAGTAGCTACAACAGAACAACTATCTGATATTATCTCTATATATAATACAGTAACTACAGCAGAACAACTATCTGATATTATCTCTATATATAATACAGTAACTACAGCAGAACAACGATCTGATATTATCTCTATATATAATACAGTAACTACAGCAGAACAACTATCTGATATTATCTCTATATATAATACAGTAACTACAGCAGAACAACTATCTGATATTATCTCTATATATATTACAGTAACTACAGCAGAACAACTATCTGATTGTATCTCTATATATAATACAGTAACTACAGCAGAACAACTATCTGATATTATCTCTATATATAATACAGTAACTACAGCAGAACAAATATCTGATATTATCTCTATATATAATACAGTAACTATAGCAGAACAACGATCTGATATTATCTCTATATATAATACAGTAACTATAGCAGAACAACTATCTGATATTATCTATATATATAATACAGTAACTACAGCAGAACAACTATCTGATATTATCTCTATATATAATACAGTAACTATAGCAGAACAACTATCTGATATTATCTCTATATATAATACAGTAACTATAGCAGAACAACTATCTGATATTATCTATATATATAAAACAGTAACTACAGCAGAACAACTATCTGATATTATCTCTATATATAATACAGTAACTACAGCAGAACAACTATCTGGTATTATCTCTATATATAGTACAGTAACTATAGCAGAACAACTATCTGATATTGTCTCTATATATAATACAGTAACTACAACAGAACAACTATCTGATATTGTCTCTATATATAGTACAGCTGAGCTCAATTTCGAGTCTTATAGCAAAGGGTCTGTATACTTATGTAATAAATTTGCAAAAATTCAAAAAAACATTTTTTGCTTCGTCATTATGGGGTGTTGTGTGTAGATTACTGAGATGTGTTTATTTATTATTCATTTTAGAATAAGGCCGTAACGTAACAAAATGTGGAAAAAATCAAGGGGTCTGAATATTTTCCGAAGGTATTGTTTGACTAGGCAACAAGATAGATAATAAACAGTAGCAGCAGTATATGTGATGAGTCAAAAGAGTTTGTGCAAAAAGAGTCAATGCAGATAGTTAAATAGTTAATCAATAGCTACCCAGACTAACTATTTACCAGTCCTAGTGAGATGTACATGGAGGAGGTTCAATCAAGCTAGTCGTCTTGACTACTTATGTCATTCTCGCTGGCATCAAAAGTTAAGAGTGTTGATAGGGGACAGAATGCGGTCGGACCATCAAATAAATGGCACATACATTACTTTTACAGAATTTCCACGTGGGCGAGGATATTGGAAATGTAATCAAAGCCTATTGGATGACAACTTGATTTTAACCAGGACAGAAGAATTTATAACTAATTTTTTACAAAATAATATAGGTACAGCAGATCCCCTTATTGTATGGGACAATTTAAAATGTTCCTTTAGAGGCCATGCAATTCAATACTCATCTTTAAAACAAAAGCAATTTAGGTCAAAAGAGTCCACACTAACAAAGGAAATAGAAGGTCTAACAGAACAGATAGATAGCAATAAAAACTGTAACATAGAGGCTCAGAATAAGTTAGAGGAAAAACAAAAATACATGGAGGAACTTATTCTAGAAAGATGAAGTGTAATATATTATACAAAATTAAGCAAACTGGATCAAATATGGGGGAAAATTCACCAAATTCCTTTTTAATCTTCAACATGGAAATGCTAGCAAAAATAATTTACTGAAACTTGTTACAAATGACAGTCACTCATGATTCACAAAATTATATTTTGAAAAAGAAATCAAAGTACTTTAAACATGTTTTTGTTTCAGTTTCCTCCATCTCCACTAACCTAAGTTAATTGTAAGGATTTATTTATATTAATAACGTAAAATTAAAAGCTGTACAGAAAGACTCATGTGAAGGCCAAATTACAGAGGAGGAACTTCTTGAAGTAATTAAAGCCTTTAAGTCCGGGAAAACTCCAGGGCTTGATGGCATACCAGTTGAGGTACAGTACAAGTCAAAAGTTTGGACACACCTACTCATTCAAGGGTTTTTCTTAATTTTTACAATTTTTTACATTGTAGAATAATAGTGAAGACATCCAAACTCATGTGCTAGCATATGGACACTATGTGCTCAGCATATGTGGGATCTCCTTCAAGACTGTTGGAAAAGCATTCCAGGTGAAGCTGGTTTAGAGAGTGCCGAGAGTGCGTAAAGCTGTCATCAAGGCAAAGGGTGGCTATTTGAAGATTCTCAAATATAAAATACATTTTGATTTGTTTAACACTTTTTCGGTTACTACATGATTCCATATGTGTTATTTCATAGTTTTGATGTCTTCACTATTATTCTACAATGTAAAACATTTTAAAAATAGAGAAAAACCCTTGAATGTACACCCCCTCGATGTCCAGAGGAGGTGGAGGAACCTCCCGCACCTCAGACTCCTGGAGCGGACCAACCACCACCGGCCTGAGGAGAGACACATGAAACCGGGGCCTCACTGCGGTGACGGTCAGCGTTGGCCTTCTGACGATGCACGGCGCGATGGAGGTGAACGTGAGCAGCGTTCCACGTCTCCTCCATGTGCCGAAACCAGTCATCCACTGCAGGAGCCTCGGTCTGGCTCTGGTGCCACGGTGCCAGAACTGGTTGGTAACCTAAAACACATTGGAATGGCATTAGGTTAGTAGAGGAGTGTCGGAGAGAGTTCTGGCCATGGCAAGAACACCGACCAGTTGGAAGTTACAATCTATCTGCAATATTAAGCTGATCTACCCCAACAAAATAATAATAATTATAATAAAAATAATTAAAAAAGAACACCGACCACTCCCCCGGCTGGTCCTGGCAGTAGGACCGCAGGAACCTACCCACATCCTGATTTACCTGTTCCACCTGCCCATTTGACTCGGGGTGGAACCCAGACCGAGACCCCCAGACGTTCCATGAACGCCTTCCAAACCTTGGACGTGAACTGGGGACCTCGGTCGGACACTATATCCTCTGGCACCCCGTAGTGCCGGAAGACGTGAGTAAACAGGGCCTCCGCAGTCTGCAGGGCCGTGGAGAGACTGGGCAGTGGAAGGAGGTGGCAGGACTTGGAGAAGCGGTCCATAATGACCAGGATGGTGGTGTTACCTTGGGAGAGGGAAAGATCAGTCAAAAAATCAATACTCAGGTGAGACCATGGTCATTGTGGAACTGGTAACAGTTGTAGCTTACCCGCTGGGAGGTGCCTAGGTGCCTTACTCTGGGCGCACACCGAGCAGAAGGAGACATACACCCTCACGTCCTTAGCCAAGGTAGGCCACCAGTACTTTCCGATCAAGCAGCGCACTGTACGACCAATACCTGGGTGACCAGAGGAGGGTGACGTGTGTGCCCAGTAGATCAGACGATCACGGATAAGAGCAGGCACATACTGCAGCCCAGCTGGACACTGAGGTGGAGATGGATCTGTGCGTAACGCCTGCTCTATATCCGCGTCCATCGCCCATACTACCGGCGCCACAATGCAGGAGGCCAGGAGTATGGGAGTGTTGTCTCTGGGCCTCTCCTCTGTGTCGTACAGCCGGGACAGTGCGTCTGCCTTCATGTTCTTCGTACCCGGAATGTATGACAGTGTAAAATCAAACCGGGTGAAGAATAGGGCCCACCTGGCCTGGCGAGGATTCAGCCTCCTCGCTGCCCGGATGTACTCCAGGTTAGGGTGGTCCATCCAGACGAGGAAAGGGTGTTTTAGCCCCTTCGAGCCAATGCCTCCACACGGTCAAAGCTCGGACAACAGCCAACAGCTCCCGATCACCAACGTTGTAGTTCTGCTCCGCAGGGCTGAGCTTCTTAGAGAAGAAGGCACAGGGGCGAAGCTTGGGTGACATGCCTGAGGGTTGGGACAGGACAGCGCCTATCCCTACCTCGGACGCATCCACCTCCACTACGAACGGAAGTGATGGATCGGGATGGGCCAGTACCGGGGCTGAGGTGAACAGACCCCGCAGTCTCCTGAAGGTCAGGTCAGCCTCAGCAGACCAGCGGAGCCGGGATGGCCCGCCCTTCAACAGGGATGTAATGTGAGCTGCAACCTTGTTAAACCTCCGATAGTAGTTGGCAAAGCCACGGAAGCGCTGCACCTCCTTAACCGTGGTTGGAGTCGGCCAATTACTCACGGCTGAAATGTGATCTCCCTCCATCTCCACACCTGAGGTGGTAATGCGGTATCCGAGGAAGGAGACGGACTGCTGGAAAAACATACACTTTTCTGCCTTGGCATAAAGGTAATTTTCCAACAGTCGGGCCAGCACTTTGCGAACCAGGGACATATGCTTGGCGCGAGTAGCGGAATACACCAGGATGTCATTGATGTAGACCACCACACTGCGACCAAGCATGTCCCGAAACACCTCGTTCACAAAGGACTGGAAGACGGATGGAGCATTCATCAAACCGTAGGGCATCACCAGGTATTCATAATGCCCCGTGGTTGTGCTGAATGCTGTCTTCCACTCATCTCCCTCTCGGATATGCACCAGGTTGTACGCACTCCTGAGATCTAGCTTAGTGAAGAAGCGCGCCCCATGCATTGACTCAATCACTGAAGGAATGAGGGGGAGAGGATAACTAAATCTAATTGTCTCCTTGTTCAGTGGTCGATAGTCAATGCACGGGCGCAGACCGCCGTCTTTCTTCTTCACAAAGAAAAACTAGAGGAGGCAGGTGAAGTGGAGGGACGAATATACCCCTGGCCCAGGGACTCGGAGACGTATGTTTCCATAGCCTCCGTTTCAGCCTGCGAAAGGGGGTACACATGACTCCTGGGAGGTACAGCGTCTACCCGAAGGTATATCGCGCAATCCCCCGCCCGATGAGGTGGCAATTTAGTCGCACGCATCTTAGAAAACGTGTGCGCCAAATCAAGGTATTCGGGGGGAATGCGCACGGTGGAGGTACCGTTTGGACTTTCCACCGTGGGTTACACCAACGGAAACATCTAGACACCTACCCTGACACTCTCACGACCACCCCGTGAGAGCCCTCTGTGGCCATGAGAAGGTGGGGTTGTGGAGTGCTAGCAAGGGATACCTTATACCACAGGGAAATCAGGAGACTAAATAATCGAAAAAATAACCTGCTCACAATGTGTCTCCTGGGTGATCATGGTGACTGGTATAGTGACTTCCGTAACAAACCTGGACCCTAATGGTCGACTATCGAGTGCTCTGATTGGGAGTGGAATGGACCAGGGAACCAATGAAATGCCTTGACAGCGTGCGAATACCATGTCCATAAAGTTCCCAGCTGCGCCTGAATCGACTAGCGCCTTACACTGGGGAACTACCATGTGATCGGGAAAGTGGATGGGTAGGGTACAGTGCGCAGCAGAGGGCTCTGAACAAGTGTGGGTGTTCGATACCTGGGGTGATGCGTGAGTGCCCTGCCTGCCGCCTCCAGGCCCAAAATAACATTGACTATGACGTGTGGTGTACTGTCCCTTCGTCCACTCTATCGGCCAGCGGCTGCACCCAGCTCCATCGGCTCAGGATCCGAGTCGTCCGAGGTGGAAAGGGGCAGACCCCTACCAGGATGTCCTCTGGCTGCCAGCAGGTTGTCCAAACGAATGGCCATGTCCACCGGTTTATTGAAGGACAACATGGTGTCCCGGCAGGCTAGCTCCCGTCGGACGTCCTCCCGCAGATGGCACCGGAAATGGTCGATCAGGGCCCGCTCGTTCCACCCGGACCCCGCTGCCAGCGTCCAAAACTCCAATGCGAAGTCCTGCGCGGTCTTCATCCCCTGCCTCAGGTGGACCAGCCGCTCGCCCGCCTCTCGACCCTCGGGCAGGTGATCGAAGACCACCTGAAAAAGGCGAGCGAACTCCCCGTAGTCCTCCAACGCGGCTCCTCCTTCCTTCCACTCCGCGTTGGCCCACTCCAGGGCTTTCCCACAGAGGCAGGAAACGAGGACGGACACCTTCTCCCGCTCCGTTGGCGCCGGCCTGATGCTGGAGAAGTACAGCTCCATTTGGAGGAGGAATCCCTGGCACAGCGCCGCCGTCCCATCAAACACCCGTGGTCGGGATATCTGGATCCCTCCGGGTGCTGGGGTGTAGGTGGCTCGATCCGGTTGGCCAGCTGGTCTCGACAGATCAGGTCCTCTCCTCCCCAGGCGTTGGATGACCTGAAGAACCCGATCCATCGCTTCCCCCAAGCTGGCCAGCATCGTGGAATGCTCTTGGACTCGTGCCACGACTCCAGGCATGCGCTCTTCCCCCGCTGACTCCATAGCGGGTGGGTGATTCTGTGATGAGTGTGATGAAAGGAGTCAGGCGCAGGAGGGTAATCACCGAATACAGAGTTTATTCCTTCATTGACACAAAAATGTGCTCAAATAGCGATTAACGAAACAGGCACAAGGGAAACTCTCATCCCTGGCAAATACACTGTAACGGTATAATCCAATAATACATAGGCAACAATATGTTACGAGTAGCTCTAATAATCATCCACAAGGGGGCAGAGGAAACACTTATACAATGACTAATGAGGGGATTAGAACCAGGTGTGTGTGATTGACAAGACAAGACAAATGTGATGATGATTGGGGCGGCAGTGGTTAGTAAACCGGTGACCCGAACAAGGAGGGGAGGCAGCCTCGGCCGAAGTCATGACATTGGATCCCTCCACAGCCTCATAGAGGATGTAGATAATTTTTCTAACCTCTTTGGATTACAACCAAATTATGATAAGTGTACTATAACAAAAAAATACAGCTTTTACATTACTGTGTAGTTTACCAATAAAATGTTCTGACGGACATACTCGGTATTCATATCCCAAAAGAAAGAAATTATCTCACTACAATACATTTTTAAAGAAAATTAGCAAAAATAGATAAGATCTCGCTACCATGGAAAGGAAAATACCTGTCTATTTGTGGAAAAATCACCCTGATTAACTCTTTAGTATTATCCCAGTTTACCTATTTGCTTACGGTTTTGCCTACGCCTAGCAAACAGTTTTTTCAATAATATGAGAAAAAAAAAATATTCCATTTTATTTGGAATGGCAAGCCAGACAAAATTAAACGGCCTATTTATATAATGAATATGAATTCGGAGGACAGAAATGATTAAATATGAAAGCATTAGACCTATCACTAAAAGCTTCAGTCATACAAAAGTTATACTTAAATCCGAACTGGTTCTCTAGCAAATTAGTAAGATTGGATCAACCCGTGTTCAAGAATGGCCTTTTCCCCTTTATTCAGATTAAAACCTCTAACTTTCGGTTATTTGATAATGAAATAATCTCCAAAATATCATTATTTTTAAACAAGCCATAGAAAGTTGGTTGCAATTTCAGTTTAATCCACCAGAAAAGACAGAACCAATATTACAACAAATATTATGGTTAAACTCAAATATACTAATTGATAAAAAACCATTATTTTGGGATAAAAAAAAGAAAAAAACGGTATAATCTTTGCAAATGAAATCATAAATAGGACTGGTGGAGTTATGGCACATACTGTATGCAGCTAACATAAATATATGGAAATGTCTGCTCTATCCAAAATTACAACCAACTAATTGCAGCATTACCGCAAAAATGGAAGAGCCAAGTGGAAGTGGGAGAAAGTAAGGAACTTGTCTGTCGGCCCTTTATTAAAGACTAAAACTGGCAAAAAAAAATTGAGAGCAATAAAAAAACAGTTTCATTTAAGGGCAAAAAAATGGTTTATGAACTGATACACAAAATGACGCCGGATTCAAAAATTAGATTTTTTCAATTTAAGTTATTATACAAAATTCTTGCAAGCAATAGCATATTACATAAATGGGGGATACAATCTTCCCAGCTCTGCAGATTTTGCTGTGAAGAGACAGAATCATTAGATCATTTATTTTGATACTGTTCACATGCTTATTTTTGTTTGCAGGTTTGGGAATGGATGAAGAATTGCAACATTTACCTGGAGTCTCTGCAGATAGCAATGCTGGATGATCTGAAAAGTCATAGTCAATCGATCAATAATATAATAATACTCTTAGCAAAAAATTTGTATCTTTAATTTACAATCTGTAGAAACTATGAGAATAGAAAGGTTCAGAACTTTTGTGAAACATCAAAGCACATTTGAAAAATATATGGCAAATAGAACTCAAAACTGGATGGTCTTCAGAGATAGATGGGAGGGGTTGAGCGGAGCTGAAGGGTGGGACTAAAAATGCAAAAAAAAATAGATAACTCATGTAAAATATACTGTGTCCCTAAAATGTATAAGATGGAAGTTTACTCCAATTAGAGTGGTATGAAAATAATCAAGGAAAAAATATTAATAAAAATATTAATAAAAAATATAGATAAATGAGGGATTGGAAATTATGATGACAATTACATTGATAGAAGCCACAATCTAGTTGCAATATAAAAAAATTATAATAAAATAAAATGTAAAAAATTATAATATTTGTTTGTAATTTCTTATTGGGGGTTGAAGTTGTTCAGGGTCCTGTTGCTTCCAGACTTGATGCATCGGTACCGCTTACTGTGCTGTAGCAGAGAGAACAGTCTATGATTTGGATGTGTGGAATTTTTAGGGCCTTCCTCTGATACCGCCTGGTATAGAGGTCCTGGATGGCAGGGAGCTCGGCCCCAGAGATGTCCTGGGCCGTATGCATTACCCTCTGTAGCGCCTTGCGGTCCGATGCCAAGCAGTTGTCATACCAGGCGGTGATGCAGCCAGTCAAGATGCTCTCGATGGAGTAGTTAAAGAGCTCCTGAGGGTGAAGAGGCGTTATCGTTACCTTCTTCACGACTCTGTAGGTGTGAGTAAACCATGATCATTCCTTAGTGATGTGGACACCGAGGAATTTGAAGCTCTCGACCCGCTCCACTACAGACCCGTCGATGTGGATGGGGGTGTGCTTGGCCCTCCGTTTCCTATACAGTGGCTTGCGAAATAATTCACCCCTCTTGGCATTTTTCCTATTTTGTTGCCTTACAACCTGGAATTAAAATGAATTTTTGGGGGGTTTGTATCATTTGATTTACACAACATGTCTACCACTTTGAAGATGCAAAATACAGCAATCTTTAAGTCATACCACAGATTCTCAATTGGATTGAGGTCTGGGCTTTAACTAGGCCATTCCAAGACATTTAAATGTTTCCCCTTAAACCACTCGAGTGTTGCTTTAGCAGTATGCTTAGGGGCATTGTTCTGCTGGAATGTGAACCTCCGTCCCAGTCTCAAATCTCTGGAAGACTGAAACAGGTTTCCCTCAAGAATTTCCCTGTATTTAGCGCCATCCATCATTCCTTCAATTCTGACCAGTTTCCCAGTCCCTGCCGATGAATAACATCCCCACAGCATGATGCTGCCACCACCATGCTTCACTGTGGGGATGGTGTTCTCGGGGTGATGAGAGGTGTTGGGTTTGCGCTCAATTTTAGTCTCATTTGACCATAGTACCTTCTTCCATATGTTTGGGGAGTCTCCCACATGCATTTTGGCGAACACCAAATGTGTTTGCTTATTTTTTTCTTCAAGCAATGGCTTTTTTCTGGCCACTCTTCAGTAAAGCCCAGCTCTGTGGAGTGTACGGCTTAAAGTGGTCCTATGGACAGATACTCCAATCTCCGCTGTGGAGCTTTGCAGCTCCTTCAGGGTTATCTTTGGTCTCTTTGTTGCCTCTCTGATTAATTAATTATTTAATGCCCTCCTTGCCTGGTCTGTGAGTTTTGGTTGGTGGCCCTCTCTTGGCAGGTTTGTTGTGCCATATTCTTTCCATTTCTTAATAATGGATTTAATGGTGCTCCTTGGGATGTTCAAAGTTTCGGATATTTTTGAATAACCCAACCCTGATCTGTACTTCTCCACAACTTTGTCCCTGACCTGTTTGGAGAGCTCCTTGGTCTTCATGGTGCCGCTTGCTTGGTGGTGCCCCTTGCTTAGTGGTGTTGCAGACTCTGGGGCCTTTCAGAACAGGTGTACATATACTGAGATCATGTGACAGATCATGTGACACTTAGATTGCACACAGGGGGACTTTAGTTAAGTCATTATGTGATTTCTGGAGGTAATTGGTTGCACCAGATCTTATTTAGGGGCTTTATAGCAAAGGGGGTGAATACATATGCACACACCACTTTTCCAATATTAATTTTTTAGAATTTTTTGAAACAAGTTATTTTTGTAATTTCACTTCACCAATTTGGACTATTTTGTGTATGTCCATTATATGAAATCCAAATAAAAATCCATTTAAATTACAGGTTGTAATGCAACAAAATAGGAAAAACGCCAAGGGGGATGAATACTTTTGCAATGCACTGTAGTCCACGATCAGCTCGTTTGTCATTCTGATGTTGAGTGAAAGGTTGTTGTCCTGGCTCCACACTGCCAGGTCTCTGACCTCCTCCCTATAGGCTGTCTCATTGTCACCGGTGATCAGGCCTACCACCGTTGTGTCGTCAGCAAACTTGATTATGGTGTTGGAGTCGTGCGTGAACAGGGAGTACAGCAGGGGGCTAAGCACACACCCCTGGGGGGGCCTCAGTGTTGAGGGTCAGAGTGGTGGATGTGTTGTTGCCTACCCTCACCACCTGGGGCCGGCCCGTCAGGAAGTCCAGGATCCAGTTTCAGAGGGAGGTGTTCAGTCCCAGGGTCCTGAGCTTAGTGATTAGCTTGGAAGTCACAATGGAGTTGAACACTGAGCTATAGTCAATGGAACAGCATTCTCATGTAGGTGTTCCACTTGTCCAGGTGGGAAAGGGCAGTGTGGAGTGCAATAGAGATTTTGTCATCTGTGGATCTGTTGGGACGGTATGCGAATTGGAGTGGGTCCAGGGTGTCTGAGATGATGATCTTGATGTGAGCCATGAACAGCCTTTCAAAGCATTTCATGGCTACAGATATGAGTGTTACGGGGCGATGGTCATTTAGGCAGGTTATCTTGGTGTTCTTGGTCACAGGGACTAGGGTGGTCTGCTTGAAACATGTAGGTATTACAGACTGGGTCAGGGAGAGGTTGAACATGTCACT